>NC_089174.1:86589323-86631823 GCF_009819655.1 Sylvia atricapilla | reverse complement strand
ATGGCCCCTTTCAGTGGAGCTCAGAAATATATTAATCCACAATCACAGATACACACACATTCTAAAGGATTGTTTCTCAAGATCTGAAGATAACTAACGGTTTTTTATTCACGAGGAATTATTTTCAAGATCAGATTAACAGAGTCACAGAATATTTAGGGGATTTGTTCCAAAGCCCATCCTTATGGGTGGGTCTGATGGTCTGGTACCTGCTGCAAATACCCTGCGGTGGCACACCAATGAATTTGCAACACTGAACCAGGAATTAGTGGGGAGCTATTATTCCTGTAGCCAGGTGAGTTGGAAGTAGCTTCTCACAGGGACATCAAAATGATCAGAGGGCTGGAGCACTTCTGTTTATGAGGAAAGACTGAGAAAATTGGGATTTCCCAGCCTGAAGAAAGGAAGATCCAAGTTGATCTAATTGTGACCTTCCAGGACCTGAAGGAGGTGGCAAGAAAAATAGAGGGGACGATTTACAAGGACCTGGAATAACAGGATAAGGGAAAATGGCTTACCAGTGCCAGAAGGTAGGGTTAGATGGGATATGGGAAGGAATTCCTGGATAGGAGGCTCTGGTACAGGGTGCCCAGAGCAGCTGTGGCTGTCCCATCCCTGGGATTCTCCAAGGCCAGGCTGGACAGGGCTTGGAACAGCCTGGGATAGTGGAAGGTGTCCCTGTCCATGGCAGGGGGTTGGGATGAGATGAAATTTTAAGATCCCTTCCAACCTAAACCATTCTATGATTCTTAGGGAGTTATCAAGGTGGGAGGGAATAAGTTAGAAACCCAGAAGTCTTAAAAACTCTTAAGTTACTCCATAAAAACTTCAGTCACCTGCTTCCTCCAAAGCAGCTGTGTTTTGGTACTGCTTATCTTTTCCCAAATGGAAATTCAAGACTTCTCTATATTTAATGTCATGCCTCTCTGCTTGAGGTAGTGTTTGCTTCTCTATACCCAAAGGGACAGTGCTGATTTGGCCTAAGAGAAATCATCCATCAGATTCTTTTTCTGAAGTCAAATCAGAAAAGCACCCATGCCTTTAAAAAATTTTATTACATTGGCTGAGTGGTGAACAGATCTCCTTTTATTATTGTTTACAAATTTTGCACACAGTAGTCTGGAGAGGTACAAATATAATCGACTTTTTAAGAGCTTTATCAATTCATATAAACCCTTAGTATTATGAAACAAATAAAATAAGAACCAGTTAATGTTCTTTTATAGCTCTAAAATGTATCACGAGTGAAACTGCATTTAAATAATAAGAATTTCCTCTCAAAATACTAGAATTAGGTTTTGGCCATACAGCCAGAGTGAGATTGCTATAACATGAGCCACATGAAAAACAGTATCTGGTTTCATCCACAGGGAGAAAAAATAATCTTTGCTGTGACATAGCTATTCCAATAAAATGCATTTTTCTTTATGTGCTAACATGAAATGGAAAGCTATAATGAAAAAAAAAAAAAAAAAGACAATGAAAAAACCCAGAACATGAAAAGCCGTGAAGATCAAACTGGGCATGGAAGGTATGTAAAGCTGATTTAAAAGATTAGGAGGGACAAAGAGCAGAAATGTTCCATAAATTCATGGAAACGTTAACAACAAAATCTGGAGATGAGCAGGAGTATCTCTGTGTCTCAATGTTTGGAATGTAATTCAAAGGCTGGGGACCTCCATAAGGGATTTCCCCTTGAAAAAGGGGTTCCCTACATTTCCCTTGAACGAGAACATCTAAAGATGTTGTTTCCAAAACAAAGACAAATTAGAAGACAACCCAGATGTAAAATGTGCATCAGGTAAATGTGAAATGCTCAGTAAGAAAAAAAAAAAAAATTATACCCTGGAGTTTTCCTCTCAGCCCAGAAGCCCTCAGAGGACTATGCAAAAAGACCAGGCTCTGGTGGCAAAAAATAGTATCTGAACCTTACAGGGAATCCTTTGCTTCCCTCCCTACCACTGACCCACCAAATGTCCCTTTCTAGAAAATCAGGTCAGCAATCCACAATAAAAGCTAAAAAGGGAAATGGGAAGAGGCAAGTTATTAACTTCATATATATCCAGAGCTTGAAATAATTTCCCCTTGACATTTTTAAAGCACATATCCCAACCCGTGTTTGGCTGCATTTCTTAGATCAATATGACTGAAGGAACAAATTTCAGAGCCTCTTGTCATCAGCAGGGGTTTTACCACAAAATTGAAGAGCTTCAAAGCCAGCCCTTCCTCTGGAGTTCCAAAACACTGGTGTTACTGAAGTGTCTCACCAACTATATGGGCTACTGAGCCCCCCAAAAAAGTACTGGGGAAGATGCAACTATTCATAAACATGTATTTTACTGTCATTTCTTACAGCAAATGATGCACAGTGTGAGAGTCGATAAAATATGCTATATATATTACCATCATTGGTATTTTGGCATCTCAGAATGTTTCTTTAGAATTAGTGTTTCTCTTCTAGGCTCCACGGTGGGGTATGAAAATACACTCAGACCTACTCAAAAGGAACCAAAGAGGAGAAAAGAGACATTCTTAGAAGATCAGGAATTGATGGATGGTTCAAGGATGCAATGTAGAGACTCTATAGCTCTCAGATCTTTTCTTAAATTATAATGGACATCAGCTCCAGGGGAGTGTCCTCACTTAGCTGGATCAAGTACCAGGGAATTGAACTACACTCAACGTTCTGGATTTCCTTGGTCCACTGACAGATTTTGTACCACTAAATGGGGCAGCAAAAATTGGGTAGCTTCTTGCTTCATACAACTGCAGCATGCAAGGGTTTCTTTCCTAGATCCACATTTGGGATTTGAGGACACTGTGGTGTTATCTTTGGCTAACAACAAGAGAAGTGGCTGTGGAGCAAAGGGCACTTGTATCCTCCTCTAATGTGCACTCCTGGGAGGACAGCTCTATCAAGCAGGCTCAATTTGCAAATGAAAACAAAGATTATTTTTTTTCCATCTTTGCAAGTGCCTGTAGCTGGTATCTGTAGCCCTGTACCTGTCTATAGTGCTGGGGGCTTTGTTCCCTGCCTTAGGGGTACTCCAAACAACACATGAAAAAGGAGGAAGCATGAGCAAGAAAGCACCTTCTCAACTGAAAGGACTGAGAAGAAATGTTTGATTTATACAATCAGAGAAATTTTAAGGTTGGAAAAGACCTCCAAGATCGAGTCCAACCTGTGACTGATCTCCACGTTTTCACCCAGCCCAGAGCACTGAATGCCACATCCAGGCATTCCTTGGACACCTCCAGGGGTGGGGACTCCAACACCTCCCTGGGCAGCCCATTCCAATGTTTAACAACACTTTCCATTAAGAAATTCCTCTCAGTCCAACCTGAGCCTCCCCTGGCCCAGCCTGAGGCTGTTCCCTCTCCTCCTGTTCCCTGGGAGTAGACCCTGACCCCACTGGCTGTCCCCTCTTGCCAGAGAGCTGTGCAGAGCCAGAAAGTTCTCACAGCAAATCTTTAATGATTTACTCTCTAGACCCTTCCCCAACCCTATTCCCTTCCCTGGACACATCCCAGCCCCTCAATGTTGCAGTGGGTTGAGTTGCTGGCTCCTTTCCTCTTCACCAAAAATCAATTAATGCAAAACTTCTTGAGGAGTCCTAAACTGAAACTAGGACTAGAGGTGCAGGCTCACCCAGTAGAGAAGTACAATCACTTCCTTGGTCCTGCTGGCCTTACAGTGGCAGACACAAGCCAGGATGCCAGCAGTGGCCACCTCAGCACCCAGCTGCAGTCATTCCACTCTGAGCCTGCTTTCCTGCCATAACAGGTCATGCAGGACTGCAGAGCTTCTTCAATGACATTTCCTCACAGCTGTACTGGGGTTTATAATTCTTACATGTTTTTCACCCCAAACAAGAGAGGGAACAGCGACCCATATGTACCTACAAACATATGTGTGGCTCCTGCAAACGCCTCTCCAGAAATCTCTCCTGTGTTGCTTTCCCTGGCCACGCTCCTCACTGTGAGATCTACAGAGCTCCCACAAGTTGAGCTGACACAACAATAATCTGGAAATATCCCTCTGGAGGAGCCTATTGATTGTCGCTGTGGGTGGATTATATGAGGGATCTATCTTAATTAGCAGGAACCATCTCCTCGGAGTGGCCAGCGATGTAGCAAAAATGATGCACGAGGAGATCCATTACTCTCAGGGAAAGGTCAATCCAATAGGATGTATGTTTGCATTCAGGTCAAGTGATGGCTAGTCCATCACCACCCTCCATTCTCACTGCCCTGTCAGCTCTGTAATGGCTTCACCTCTCCTCTGTACCTCTCACCTCCCTCTCCCTGGTGCCAGACTGATAACACGAATTAGGGCAGCTGGAGGTAGCAGGGCACAGCTGTATTATCACAGATGATAAACAGTGTCAAAGGCAATTATGGGAGCTGCAGAGAGAAGAGGGAAGTTTCAAACCCATCCTTTGCTTTCTGGGCTGTGGGAGGATGGTACCTGCCCTGTAATGAGAGCAAAAAAATGGAGAGGTGGAAGGAGGAAGACAGCTTTGCTGCCTCTTCCTTCATGAAGCACTTTCTCCTCTTTGGTAGCATCTCTGATCTGCTGGAAACGTGGATCTGACTAAGGGCCATGGAGTATGGCAAGGAAATGTGGGTGTGAGGAAGCTTGCATGGATTTAAGAAGGAGGTGGATGCTAATGGAAAAACAAATATATCCACAATGGTCACAATTAACTGTGGCACCACTTGGAAAAAAGGCATGGCAGATACCAATGTCTGGCAGAGATGATTGTCAGAGGTTTGCTGCTCCAGGAGACAGCCTAGGACAGGAACATGGAGACGGAACTACGAAGAGTGTTCTGAAGATCTTAAGACTCACAGAATCACGGAATCATGGAAAAGACCTTGAAGTCCAACCATTCCCCCAGCACAGCCAAGGCCACCACTGACTCATGTCCCCAGGTATCACATCCACACAACTTTTAAACCCCTCGAGGAATGGGCCTGTGCCTCCACCACTGCCATGGGCAGTTGTGCCAGGGCTGGACAACACTTCTTGAAGGTATCTTCCTTAATATAAACTCAAACCTCCCCTGGGTCCTCTCTATCAGCACCTGCATGAAAAGAACTCCCTCCTGTCTGCTCTGGTGTCAGGCACCCAGTTTTGTGCACCCACTGCACAATTTCCAGTGATGCTGTGACTGATGCAGCTGCTGCCCACAATCCTACTGACTGTGTGCAAGCTGAGTGTACAGAACTCCAAGTTCATTATTGTACAGTAAATAATCTTGTAAATTGCCTGGATTTAGGTGCTTTACTCCCCACACAAAAGGCCCTTTTCTCTCATCAGATCACCCTCCCAGGGATGCTGTTAAGCCTCCTCCAGCTAGAACCAAAATAGATTCACAAAATGGAAGGCAGTGACCACGTTTACCATGGGACTTTATGGTAAAAAATACAGATTCAGTCATATGGAAAAAGAAATAAGATTAGCTATTTTTTTTAGTGCTAAGATAACATTTTAGTGGAAAATGGAAAGTGGAAAAGTGGTAAAGCAAATGAAGTAAGATACCCTCCTGCAAAGCCATCTCTCTGTTCCTCCCTTCTAATGGACACAAACCCAGCATTATCTTCAGAGTCTCTCTCTTTTTCTACCTTCCCCTTCTTAATATTTTCTAATGGTACTTCATCAATACCTGCTATTGATATTTCATTAAAAAAGAAAACACAAAATCAAACCAAGCAACCAACCAAACAAACAAAAAGCACAACCAAAGAAATACCCTCAAACCAAACCAAACCAAACCAAAAAAACAGTAAATAAACAAAAAAAACCCCAAAAATCCAACCAAACCAAACCAAACCAAACCAAACCAAAAAAAAACCCAGAAAACCCCCACAAAATAAAACCCACGTCAGTCTGGAGTTCTGGGGCAGAAGGACTTTGCAAAACTGTGTCCTTCATAGAATACTGGAACCACAGAATGGTTTAGCTTTAAAAGGACCTGGAATTTCATTTTGTTCCAAGTCACCTTCCACTACTCCAGGGTGCTCCACGCCCTGTCCAACCTGACCTTGGACATTTGCAGTGATGGGGCAGTCACAGCTTCTCTGGTCACTCTGCTCCTTCCCACCTCTGCTTCTTAACTCTCGTGAACTTTTTGGTTACCAGCACAGAAACTCTTTCTAGGTAGCTAGCAAGGGTGTTCTGCAACACTCTTAATGATGGCTTCATCTGGAATTGCTTTATTAATATTTATTAAGTGATCACTAGCTGCAGGTACATTCTTTAATAACTTATTTATAAAGCATGCTATAAAACACATTAAAAATACATTCTTTAACAGATAACGCAATAACAAGAACCTGTAAAGCAAACTATAAAATGTAAATGATGGCTGTACCTGAACTGGAAACACACTGAAGGCTAGAAAAAAGGCAAGAGAGGAAAAGAATCTGCACCCAACGGGCCTGAAAACCAGCAGCACCCTTTTAGGGATGGCAGGATTAATTCAGGTTATATTCAAAAGAAAAATATAGACCACTGCACAGTTTTGACCCATGGCTGTAGGCAAGCGGAGGGAGACACACAGTTGCTGTAAAAATATTTCCAGGCAGGGTGAGAAAGTGTTCCTGCTGCTACTTGTGGGTGGGGATGGGACCCTCTGGATCTCTGAAGACCCCCAGCCCATCTCTCTCAGCACCTCTGCACTCTTTGCTTTTTGGGTGCCTCTTGCCTTCCCTCTTACCCCTCCTCTTTACCTTTGTGCTTTCTCCCTCTTTCTCCTCCTTTCCCATCTCTCTCACCTCCCTCCATCTTCTTCCACCTTCTTTATTTCAGGAGACCAGTGGTTTCATTAGAATTTTGCTGGAGTACAGAGGAATTAGAAGATTTTAAGCATGGGATCCATGGGATCCTGGAACAGGGAGATGGATAGTGGACTTACAATTGCCCTTTTAAACCCATTGGCAAGGCAGATTTGGTCCTCAGTGCTCCCACACACACAGCTCCCATCCTGGCCCCCACACGGGGCCAAGGAGAACAGCACCAGCATTTTTCCAGCTTTCCTTCAACCCATCCCCAGTCAATCTCTTCATTCCAGAGCAAACAAATGCCCATTTTTAACCCCTTGGAATATTCAGCCATTTATGGGATTGGAATTTCCGTCTGAGATGACCAGTGAAGCTCCTACCAGAGCAAAAAAAAGGATGAATTAAAAGCAAAATCAGGATATCCTAGGGTCAGTTCAGAGAAGCTGGAAGCAGGTAAATCCTGCTCAGCAGAATCAGTCTTGGCTCCAACCCTCTGCTCTCCCCTTCCACACCCTTCCAGGAACATCTTCTGCTCAACAGTTGTTCTTAATACGTTCAGTTCTCTTCATGTTGCTGAATGTCCTACTGAAAGAGAAAAAAGTTGCAAAAAAAACATTAGCAACCACATTCAATTGTTAGTTAATTCTTTTGGACTAAGTGGAAAAGTTGAGGAGAGCAGAAACCTTTTTTTTTTTACTTGGCTATGCAGAATAATTTTTGGACCAGTTTATTTTTTTGTGTGTATGTTCATAAAACTGCTGCTATTTTGGATGTGTAGGTAAAGAGAAGTCAGAGATGCCAGGCAATCTGCCCACTCCTGGCTCAGCCCAGATTTCCAGCTCTGAGGGGTTCTCAAGCGATCTAGAAGCTTAAAAATGGAGGCAAAAAATATTTGCTGAGAAATATTAAAAAAAAAAAAAATTAAAGTAACCATTCCTAGAAAACCGCAATTTATTGCCAGAGTGAGCCTGTAGCTTCCCTTCTTTTTTTTTATTTTCTCTCCTATTTTCACCTGGGGTCCTAAGGACTTTCCATTTCTTGTGAGATCAGCCTTGGTTCTGGACCACTCAGTCTCCTCATTTCCTCCTTGCAGGAGCACTGAAACCTCTCTCCCAGCCTTTTCCCCTTCCCTCTCCCCCCCTCCTCCTGCGGCAAGCTAAAATGGCAAGACTAATTTCATTTCTTTTCCTTTAGTTTGTCTATCCGTGACAACCCTTTTTATGCATTTAATTCATTCTCAATTTCTCATAATCAGGAGGAAGGTGTCCCCTAAGGTTAGGAGTGAGCTTGTCAAAAAGGCAGCGTAAATTTGCAGAGGTAATCACCAGTCTATCTCCTTTCCCCACTGTCCATGGAACTATTAAGTAATATCACTGTCTAATCTTTTTTGTACTTATTTATTTTGCAGCGAGAAACTAGTGTTATAAACACCCCTACTGTCAAAACTTGTCATCCTCATTACCTCAAGGCGGGTTCCATCTCAGTTATTCTAATTTCATAGTTTCTCGAATTTACAGCCGCTGGAAATTGAGTACAAAATCCATTATCATTTGTATATTTTAATTATGCAAATGAGGCAGCTCAGCTGCTCTGGCCGGGACCTGCAGGGATGCCTAACTTCAGTCTGGGTGATTACAATTTATCCAGTCGAGTCACTTTAATTGTAACAAGCTAATTACATTGTTCCATTCGGTTTTAACAAAAGAAAAGGAGACGGGAAGGCGCGGGGTGGCAAAAGGCGCCGTGTCACCAAGTGAGGTGAGCGGTGTCCCCACGCACCTGCTGAGGCCACGGGAAAGCTTTGGGCAGGGGGATCAGCCCCAGGAGAGAGGCCAGGACAAGGTGAACATCAGCCCAGGGGAAATCCATGAGGAAATGCTTGTCTGCTGCCAGCCTCCCAACTCCTGGAGGATGCTCAAGGGGAGAGCGCCACGGCACCTCTGCCTCCATCACCCCAACCACCCCCAGGCACCCTCCAACAAAGACAAATCTCAGCCTCAGTAAAAGTCTCAAGGACTGTTGGTCCCTTGGTATCAACTCCTTATCTCCGTTGTAAAAAATATGATCTGCGTTTACAGGCGTTTCATCCCGGTACAAAAAAAAAAAATATTAAAAAAAAAATCTTACCACCTCCTGCTGCCCAGATCAGCAATTACTTTCTCAGACTCACAATAAATGCTCAGCACCTAAATTAAATACCCTGGAGAGATTTAATATGGCTGCCCACACCTTCACAGAGGCTGTTAATAAATAATTACTTCTCTCGCACTGGCCATCTGAGGATCTCAAAACCTTTTGTAACTATTAATGAATGAAGCCTCGGTGTGAGAGAGCAGAAGCATATTCTCATCAGCTCTTTATAAATGGGGAGCCAAGGTGCAGCGAGGCAAAGCAGCTGTCAGGAATTCAAGGAAAGAGATGGATTTAGTCTGTCCAACTCACTTTTTCAGCTGGACACCTCCCACTCCTCAGTGCGAGCCACAGCTGGAAGGGCATCCTGTAGATCAGAACCCACCCCCAGTCTGCACAGTTTTCCCAGGAAAGTTCCACAGTCTCCTATGGTCATAAGTTTCCTCCAAGCCTCCCTCCCCAGCAGTGGATAGACCACTTGGTGACCTCCTGCACATGGCAGGGATGTTTCAGCTTGGGTCTGGTCTGGGGTCCTGAAGGAAGGTGAAATCCTGGAAAGCAAAGGAGAGGCATGTGTGGCTGCCAATTCTGCCTGGGTTCTGGGGAAACCTCTTGTTTTTGTCACATAAGCTAGATGGCTATGTGGGAGAAAACAAATTTGAGGACAGCAGCTCAACCAACAGGCAAAAATCTGCATGCATGTGGCATCTGAAGTCATCCTATAAAGAATGATCTTGCTGGTGTCAGGAATATCTCAAGCAGAGAACCAGCATGAGATCTCAGTCCATGCCAGCAGAGCAACTCCAACCTTGCATCTGAGCTACCTGGTCTAGTGGGAGCTGTCCCTGCCCATGGCAAGGGGTTGGACTGGATGACCTTTAAAGGTAATTTCCAACCCAAATTGTTTTGGGATTCTACAGCTCTGTCTCTTGTGCTGCCCACATGTGATGACTGAGTTCCAGGCCCTCCATCCTGCTCTTCATGACCACTGTGGATCAGGACTGCTGAATCCAGTAATCAGCACCATGGTGAGACCTGCAGCATCCCCTTTGAAATGTGCACAAAGGATCATGCCTCTTCTTCTGATGTTATCACCTACCTGCCCTTGGGAAAACTCCTCCCCTCTTCAAAATATCTGCCCGGTGGCTCTGGGATTAACTGGGGAAGAGAATAATCACTCCTTGGCAGAGAAGAGACGAAAGAAACCGCATAGATCTTCTCCCTCTCTAGTTGCTAGGGATGTGTGTGATTATTGTTATTGTTATTTCCTTCGATACACAGCATTCAATTAATTTCCTTCGGCACACGTTTACGGCGCTCCGAGGGAGCTCTGCTCTCCCAGCACATCCAGTTTGCCAGCCTCCTTTGTGTGCCACTTTGGCTACTTTGAGCGGGGTGAGGGGCAGGGAAGGGAAAAGAGGGGGATGGTCCTTCTCCAGGAAGTCTTGCCCTTGGCCACGTGCACAGATGCCGAGGAGAGGGAAGCCTGGGCACAGCTCACGTTATACCCAAGTGAGTGTTCGTGGAGTCCCGTTCAATAAAGCAGCAGTAACCACCATCTTGCTGCATTCCCTTGTCAGCCACCAAGCCATGGCAGGGAAAGGAAATTGAACCCATTAAACATGCACACAGATGCCTCTGTGCCATTGCCCCCCTCAGGAGGAGATGAAGGAGGCTCTATTAATTTTTTTTTTTTTCCTATTGTGCCTTTACCAAATGCAATCGTTTAATCATTTAAAAGAGGAGGGAGGGGTGCAGGGGCAGGAAAATATGATGAAGGGTGGCAGCAGCCACTGTAATATCGATGCAGTGAGTCTCCAGGAATGAAACTACTCTGGCTGTCACTATTGTACCATTTGTATCTCCTTCCCAAGGAGCTTCTCAAGGAGCTTCCCAACCTCCCTGCAGCCAGGGGCTCCCTCTCTCCTCCAGTGCCCCACGTTTAAAAGGCCCTGCCAGGTCTCTGGACACTCTGTTTAGGGTTCAGCAGCTCTTTCTATTGGAACACCTCACTCTGGAGGCAGGCTGAGAGAATAAGGCTGCAGGACAGAAGGCTCCAGGGAGACCTTGGAGCCCTTGCCAGAGCCTAAATGGGCTCCAGGAGAATAGAGAGGGACCTTCAACAAAGATAGAACAATGGGGGATGGTTTTAAAAGAAAAGAGAAAATATTCAAACGAGACTCTAGAAAGAAAACTTTTACACTGAGGGAGATGAGGCATAGGCAGAGGTTTCCCAGAGAGGTGGTTGCCTCTTCTCTGGAAACATTCAGGACCAGGCTGGAGAGAGCTCTGAGCTACCTGATGTAGCTGAAGGTGTTCCTGCACCTGCAAGGTGCTTGGACTAGATGGGCTTTGAACGTCCCTTCCAGCCCAAAGCATGCTTTGACTTTGTGATTCCATGATCTCCATGACTCAGCTCCTCAGGAGCTCCCCATCCCTGGCCAGCAGATTCTGGTTTGTCAGCCTGGGGACCCCAGTGCTGGGACATTGGTGATATCCATGGAATTGCTGCATGGCTCTGGCTCCAAAGCCACAGCAACCCCAGCAATGGGAACTCCAAGGCACAGTGGGGACCCACTGAGGGTCCTCCTGGCAGCAGTGGGACGGGGAAGAGCTGCCACCCACAGTGAGATGATGACACTTTAGGCGCTGAATACATCCATGGATAGAGCTGTGGGTCATCTTCAAAACCCAGCGTTGCCCCATGTTATGCAGAGAATCACAGAACAGTTTAGACTGGAAAAGATTTCCAGGATTAACAATTCAAACCAGTCCACTGGCACTGCCCAGGCCACCACTGCCCCATGTCTCCAAGTGCCACATCCATTGAAACCCCTCCAGGGATGGGGACTCCATCACTGCCTTGGGCAGATGTGCCACGGCTGGACAGCCCTTTCCATGAAGGAATTTTCCCAATATCCACCCTGCCCCTGCCCTGGCCCATCCTGAGCCGTTCCCTCTCCTCCTGTCCCTGTTCCCTGGGAGCACAGCCCGACCCCCCCGGCTGTCCCCTCCTGTCAGGGACTTGTGCAGAGCCACAAGGTCCCCCCTGAGCCTCCTTTTCTCCAGGCTCAGCCCCTTTCCCAGCTCCCTCAGCCTCTCCTGGGGCTCCAGCCCCTTCCCCAGCTCCGTTCCCTGCCCTGGACACGCTCCAGCCCCTCGGGGTCTCTTGTCCTGAGGGGCCCAGAGCTGTCCCCAGGATGGGAGATGTCCCATCACTGCCAGCACAGAAGATCAAAGTCTGTGTAGCTGTGTGCCTTCACACAGCTCTCTGCCATCCAGGTGAAATACCACCCAAGCATTTTACTGAAACTTCCATCAGATATGAAAGAATAACCTCTCCTATGGGTTTTTAATGTTTGCTATTTCACTGAGCACTATCATTGACATAGAAGGCACATTTAGCTGTGTATCTCTAATGGTACACGGATAAAATGCCTGGAGAAATAAATAATAATAAGCTCTTTTATAGCTTCTTATACTTGCAGATCTCAGATTAATTGAAATTGAAAGTTGCTCATCCTCTGGACAGAGATTAAAATGGGAAATGAGCATTTGTAGCTACGTGGACGAGAACACAAGGTGGGATTTTTTTTTCTGATGGTCTTTGGGCATCTCTTTGTTTAGAATTTCAAGGCCTGAACCAAGCCCCTGAAGGTAAAAGGAACTGCTGGGATTTTCCACATTCCCCTTCCATAAGACAATCCCATAACACATCTGTCCCTTCCAAAAGGCCAAATTGTTCAAGTTTTGCAACGTTCAGTGGAGGTTCTCTTAATTTCTTTCAAGGTAAAGTAATTTGAGGACCTAAATCCTGTTATGGGTTAATAGGAATTGTGTTTCTAATTCCACTAAAGTGGGTATAGGGGTGTTCCAAAGCAGAGAATAAACTTTTGGTGTTCCCAGAAGTGCCACCATGAACGTGGTTGAAAAAAGGCCATTGCCTTCAGCCATTGAGTGGTTTGAGCTGGAGGGACACAAGGGAGGACATGAGAGAGAAAAATGGGAAGAAAAATATTAAATGGAAGTGGGATGGGAGAGATTTTTGCCCCAGGTGGAGCAGACAAAATTTTTTAAAAATCTAATAGCAGAACAGCCCCACTGGAAGGCAATCAAGACTATTGTCACACTCATGGCGCATTCGAGGTGCTTCAGACATGAGAAGACACAGCCCAAAATTCCAGGATTAGAGCAGCATCTTTAGTTTTTCAAGTGCTGTTAACAGACTTTGAACAATTTTCTTTCAATTTTCATTTTGGCTTCTTCCTTTTGATTTTAGAAGAGTGTGTGAAGATCCAAAGCCAAACCAGAAATTTTATTTTTGTTCAAATAATATAAAAAAAGCAAATATGCTCATTTGGGTAAACCTAGGACAGCACTTTATTCAGCTCTTCAGACAAGATGTCCACTCAGATAGTATTATTTCAGAAGCACCATCTGTAGATTAAAGAGAACAGACACATGGAATATGTCTTCTGTCTCAGGCTTTTTTCTTACTTTAGATAGTAGAAGACATGGATCTTAATAAGGACTCTTAGTTATGGTTACATGGAGTTCATTAAAAACATCAGTGAAATTTCTATTACAAATTCCAGCTATCTTACTTCAAAAATTCTGCCCCTTTCCTTAAATTTTCTTCTCTCAGGAGACAAATGGATGGGAGAATAGATCCCTGAACAACATTAATAAAAATGGTTATCAGATTTTTGGGTTAATTCTTAAATTTTGAAGCAGCAGAGGTTTGAGACATAACTTCTTGCTTTTCATTTATGTTTGGTAACAAGTTTCAGCCCTGCAGAACGAAAAAGGTACTTTGGGACAGCATTATTACAGCAATAATGACCTTTTATGCATGCTGTAATCATTTTATTATGTAGCCTTACAGTAATCCATACTCATAAAGTCTCAGGATTCTTCTCTCTAATGTCCTCTCTATTAATTGCTATTTTCATCAAAAGTTAAATTGCTATGGTCAATAATTTAAATTCCATTAACATTAAGGAAAAAAAATAAAAGGGATGCAAGGAGGTATGGAAACTACGAGGAGAAACATTTTCACAGAATCACAGAATCCTACCACTTTATCCTAAGAAACATTCTGGCTGATTTACCTCAACACAGATGAACCAAAGAGCTGCAATAGCAACTCCTCCTATCACATTTTTTTATTTTTTTTTCCAGCGTGGTCATGCTAATGTGCTTGAAATATCAGCTTGATGGCTGATGTAAACATAGCACCATCCATGAATTCCAGCAGCTGCTGGTACGAGATGAGCACTGCGTGGAAAAAACAGGCACTTCACGTAATTAAACAGCCAAGTAGGCAAACCCAGACAAAAGAGCCATAAGTTGTCAACAGCCAGCTCATAAGGCCATATATCATGGCTGATATATAGCATGATGCCTCATGCTGTTGCCATCAGCAAAATAAAATAAAAAAAAAAAATAGAGAGAGAATTTAAAAACAAAAAAAAAATGAAGTTGGGTTCGTTTCCCTGAAGGTTTGGAGGTAGGGAGAGAGGGGCATTTAAACTTCTTCATTGCTTTTTGATGATGATGATGATGATGATAATGACAAGGATATAATCTGTTATAAAATTGGCAGCCTTAATCCTTCTGCCCAGCCCCGTTTTTATACCTGAGGGTGGGATCTCCTCACCAGGGGCTGGAGCAGGAGGGACTCACAGGATTTATGTGCAGCAGTCACCGTGTCAGAGAGCACTGGCAGCCTCCAGTGACTGCAGCAGCACCACCCACTCTCCTCTCGTGAAGTTTTGCCAGCCACAGGAAACAGCACAGGATTTTGCCAGACCATTCTCATTTGAATGAATGCCATTCTTGAGGAAAAGGAAAAACCCTGCAAGGACGGCAGAAACTCCTTGCACAGGCCTGAGCCCACCACACAGTCATTGGGAGGATATAAACAACTGAAGAGAATAATTCTGTGATGCTCTGACGCTGAGCATTGCACATCAGGTCATGCAGATATCCTCTCTCTCTGACCCAGCCTGTCCAGTCCTGCACTTCACTGCACACACCAATGGTGACCTTTTGTGAGAATTAACTGATACTGACACATCAACTACAGATCCACTGAATTTTTAAAAAGCATCAGCACAGTTCTGCCTGTTTGGCCACATAGATTAATCTTGTAAAAACAATTATCATGATTTAAACATCTGGTTATGGAAATGTCTATTGAGCTGGGCCCTGTGCATGGAAAGCATTAGGGGGCTGTCAAAAAAACAAGGATGAGATCCTGTCAAACTTGTAAAAATGAGCTAATTATGGCAAGTATTCCCTCAGCTCACGAGCTCAGGAGGCTCAAAGAGGAGTGAGGAATACAGTTTTGGGGTTTTTGGATTGGTTTGTTGCATGGGAGTGGACAGACCAGCCAAGAGGTGAGTGGATGGGGAGGTGAATGGATAGGTGGAGATTTCACCTATCCATTCATTCATAGGATTTCATTCATAGGATGAATCTCCCAGCCCCTCCATGGCACCCCTTCTTCTAGCAGATTTGCCATGGCCTGCAGGGCAGAAGCACAGAGCAAAAAGATTCTCTCTGTCCCAAAGGGTGCACAGCCAAACCTGAATACAAAACCCTGCAGTCCCCAAGGAGTGAAAACAGAACAACTCCACTCACTCCTCTCCAGATTAGAAATTCAGTTCACCATAAACGGATGAGACATTTCCAGCGTTTGTGTGTTTCCTGGTCATCCCAGAGGCTTTTCCCCTTCAAGATTTATTTACACACAGGAATGTAAGTGACCACGTTAGCAGCAGCAGCATGGTAGATGTTTCTGCTGCCTCCTCCCTGCCCAGTCCCTTGGCTCTTTATCAGCATTATCTAAATAGACCTCACTCTGTAATCGTTTTGTACCGATTTTTCTGATAGGGAAGCCAAGCCAGTGATGGGTAAGTAATTTATCCAAGCTCACATACTCGTGGGCAGCAGAGAGTTTCTCTTGCAGTGAGAGTGAGAGTCAGGCATCCACCAGGACAGTTTCTGCAGAGAGGCTGGCTACAAAGAGCATCTGAGAAACAGCCACAGTGTCATGACAGGGGAAGGGAAGAAAACAGAAACAAACAAACAACAACCCCCCCCCCCCCCCAAAAAA
Source organism: Sylvia atricapilla (assembly GCF_009819655.1). Classification (NCBI taxonomy): domain Eukaryota; kingdom Metazoa; phylum Chordata; class Aves; order Passeriformes; family Sylviidae; genus Sylvia; species Sylvia atricapilla. Next base: position 86,615,787 of record NC_089174.1, on the reverse strand, counting down.
AAAAAAAAACACAAAAAAACCACAAAACCCCACAAAAAATAAAAACCATCAACCCCCTCAAAAAAATCCCAAAACAAATAAAACAAAACAAAAAAAACCCAAAAAAACCAAAAAAGCCCCAAACCAAAAAAAAAAAAAAAAAAAAAAAAAAAAAAAAACCAAAAAACCAAAACAAAACCCTCCAAAACAAAACCAAAAAAATAAGGGAATTCCTGATTTTGGGAGAGAAATCATAATAATGACATCTGCTAAAATACCTCCCTACACTGCCCAGCCTCTCTCAGGGACTTGGGAGGAAGAAAGCCCGTGCTGCAGGAGCACTCATGTTTGCAGAGAGGTCTGCTCCTGTCAGAACAGACGGATGCTGAGATATACCCCACACCTGACATCTCCTGCACCTGACAGCACTGACAGACAGACAGACTGGAGGACAAACAGATAGATCCATCTAAAAGCTTTACTCTCTGCATAACTGATTTATGCTACCCACCCTGTTTGAGCCAGGGTAGATGAAGGACAAAATTCAGGTGTAAGAAACAGGGGTTTTTTGGTCATACTTGCCAATATTAACCAAATCTCTACATTTTCTCCTTAACGAGAAGCTGATGGAGTTGTTTGCCTCACAGGAATTGGGGTTTTGAGATGGGCTCCAATCCCTATCCTTTGTGGGTAGTCCAGAGTCTCCTCTCAGAAGCAGGCTGTGAAAGGATAGTTACCTGGATGTCAGTCCCAAGAGTTGATGTCTCACAAATCATCCGAGAGAAGTGTCCCTTGAATGGGTTAATGGCCATAATGTGGTTAATCTTCCACCCTGTGCATCTAAGGACAGACAACTAGGAAAAAAACATTGCAAGTCAGTGTCCATGGGTTCCTGGAAGAGGTAGGGGAACAAAAACATTTTTAAAAAAAGCTTTTTGTGTGATGACTGTCAGACACACACTGGTTTTATGGCTCAACATCCAACCAATCACCTTGGTTCAGGGCTGAGGGAGGTGCATCTGGGCTGGGCAGCACAGGCAGGATGGACACTGAGGAAAGAAGTCAGAAAAAACCTGAAAATTACCGCTTTTGAGATGTCAGAAAACAATGGAGAGCTTAATTCCGTCTAGGTGAAGGCAATCTCCATCCCAGATACAAAGAGGTATAAAACAAATTAAACCTTTAATTTTTCAATTTATTAAGAGCTTTAACCTAAATAAGGTGACAAAATTGCAACAAAATTTGGAGGGAAGAATGGCTTCAGATATAGAGCTGTGATCTTAAATATAACTGGGGTTTTCCAAAGACAGAAAGTGTCACTTGTGTTTAGCATATTCCCCTGATAAGAGACCCAACATTTAGATAAGGGAATGAAAAAGGTGTCACTTATCCTTGCTTCAGAGAGGGATTAGCTGGATTAGTGGAGCTGGAGAAATGGGGACTTAGAAAGAAAATTGTGAGGTGTTTACCTGTAGGGGAAATAAGAGACTCTACTGATAGAAGTAGTGCTGGGGATGGTTTGTTAGTGGGGCTCCTCGAGGATTGTTTTCTCAGTAGTCACATTTAAGATGTCTGTGAGTGACCTTGGCACAAAAGGTAGACATTTTCTAATTATGCTTTCTGAAAACACAAAACCCATCAGTTTGGGGATGACTGCCACTGTGTGGGAGGAGCCAGGTGACCTTGAGAAACGGATTGACAGAAACTGAGTTGTAGTGCTGGCAGACAAATTAAAAGTTCCTGATTTTTTTTTTTTTTTCTGGGAATGAGTGCTGACAGCATTCATGACTGATATTGTCAAGGAAAGACCTGGACACATTGAAGTGGGTCCAGAGGAGGCCACGGAGATGCTGCCAGGGCTGGAGCCCCTCTGCTCTGGAGCCAGCCTGGGACACCTGGGGCTCTTCAGCTGCACAAGAGAAGCTCCAGGGAGAGCTCCCAGCCCCTGCCAGGGCCTCAAGGGGCTCCAGGAGAGCTGCAGAGGGGCTGGGGACAAGGCCTGCAGGGACAGGACACAGGGAATGGCTTCCCAGGGCCAGAGGGCAGGGCCAGCTGGGATCTGGGGAAGAAGTCCCTGCATCCCTGGCAGTGTCCAAGGCTGGATAGGGCTTGGAAAAGCCTGGTCTGGTTGAATATTTGTCAGGGAAAGTAGACATCGTTCAGCACACAGTATTCCTTCATAAAAGCAAATCTGGGCCTCAATCATCTGCTCCCCAAACTCAGAGCAATTGTCAAGGCAGTAGTTTGCCCAAGCTAAACCCCACAGCAAGAGGGCTTCTACCCAGATGACATCAGCACAATTTTTTCCCTCACTTTCTTGAATTTCACACTAAAACCTGACTTGATGTGCAGTCCAGATTTAATACTGAGGTGAATAGAAAGCAACAGGCAAGTTCTTGGTGGATGAATTCCTCAAGAGCTTTTAGCTGCTTGAAGCTGCATCTGAGGCATCAAGTCACACACACCATATTTCTCATTTCTTTGTTTGGTGTTTTTTTTCTTTTAATGTAGTGAAAGTGTCACTTTTTGGGGCATGGGATAATGCAAAACATTCTTGATAAACTGAATGTAAGTCTCAAAGAAAGGGAAGTTTCCCCTATGTTTCATACGAAATGTTGCAAACTAATAATAATTTATCATCATCTTCATATATTCTTATATAAGTAATACAAATCACCGCAGCCAATTAATCAATCTGTAATTAGGAACTGACACGAACATTTACTACCATCAGGCATAATTTATATGATTACAGATGATTAAATAAAATGTAATTGAGTGAACAGGCAATTTGTTAAGCACATGTAAATTCAGCCATACCACCCCAGGCTGTGATCTTGTCAGATCTCGACAGCTAAACAGGGTCAGGGTAGGTCAGGATGAGAAACCCCAAGGGAGAACCCTGGGTGCTGAAGGAAGAGGTGGTGGTTAATAGGTAGCTCCCTCCTTGCTCCTTGTGCTGGAGGTGCAGTGTCTCCAGCACGTGATGGGAAAAGATGGACATGAGTTATTAAAAGTGCTGCCTGAGCAGTTCCTGAGAGAGGTGGGAATTTGTCTCCTGGGCTTGGGTTAATTTAGAGGGGAGCACATACCTGGCCAGTCACTGTGAGGAGACAGTAAACCATGGCACCCTGACACTTGCTGCTCCTCAGCAGAGCCAGGAGACATGTCACTGCTGTGATTTAGCCTGCCTAACTCAGATACCTCCATCTTCATTATTTAGGGAAGGGGGAGGCTTCCTAAAATAACCACATAAATTCCTCTTCTGCCAAGTGGAGGTGCTCTTGAAAGCCAACCAAGGCAGAAAATGTCTGCCTGCCTCAGGTGCTCAATCTCCTGCAAAGACACCTTTGTCCCTGCCTTGGCTGGCTGGAGAATCTGGTCACACACAGCAGGACAACCACTTCGTTGAAACACAGGCATAAATTGGACCTTGGTCCCACGTGTTTGTGCAGACCCCTGAGGTAGAACAAAGACTGTGAGCCAGCCAAGGGCTGCCAAGCCCGTGAACAGGGAAATGAGAGTTTGTTCTTAACGCTCTGTCCAAAAAACAGCTGACATCAGTAGACAGCCCCACGGGAAATGCTAAAAGCAACACTGGGAAAGTGCTTCTCTTTTATTCCTTTCTATTTTTTTTTTTTTTTTTATGAGACCAGGACCAAATCCAAGTAAGTGAATGATTTCTTGAAAAGTTCAGTGTGTTTCCAAATTGGTTTTGGTCACACAGCCAGAGAAATGCAAGAGGTTTTCTTTAATTATTTCACAAAAATAAACTTGACTTATTAGGATCAATTCCATTTCTGTAGTCTTAAACAAGAATATTTTTTGCTTCCTCTGTTTTTAGTTTCTGCATGGCTTCTGCCAAGGCATCTAATTTTAAATAATTAAAACCATTTGTTTTAATACAGTGCAGCAATTTCTGCAGCGCCGTGCCTGTTTATTTTTTGTCGGCTTTCCTCAGGTCCTGTGTCACTCCTTGTGGAAACTGGAGCAGACATCCAGCAGATCAGAGGCATGGATGAAATCGCCCAGGGAAGTCAAGCAGACGGGCCAACTGCAGCTATAACAAAATTATCTTTGATTATTAAATGGGTCCTTGCGTGGATGGATAACCAGATGTGTTTGACAGTGGATGTGGAAAGCGTGGGGGGCAGTACCTCAGGATTAGAGCAGAAAGTAACACAAGCTTTCTTCCCTGAAACAATTAATGAAATCACTTTCTGGACAGTAAGAGCCTTGCATGTGCGGCGTTATACGTTGGGCTTGCACAACCAATTTGGGTCAGAATGATGTTTAAACTCTTAAGTGGTACCACTAATCTCCATTAATCTGACTCCAAAGATGAGACATAATGCTCAGTGCAAGGGACTAAGAGTTGCTAATGCATGTTCCTCAGCTGGAGCACTAATACAGGACTCCTGCAGGAAGAATAGGATCTTCCAGGCCTGGGTGTGAGGGGTAAAAATAAACATCTATTGAGGGATCTCTCCAGAAGTGTTCTCTTCTTGGGTTCCTTCTGTCCACTGGTGCCCTTTGCCACTGCGGGTGCAAGGATGGCCATAAGATTTGGGTTATATTTTGCTTTTTATCTCTCGTTTGGGTTATATTATGTTTTTCCTCACAAAAATAACATAGGACTGTCTTTTCTTGTGCAGACTTCATGAATCTAATTTAATGAGGAAAAGTTAGGGCAGTGAGTCATGGGTTTGCCCCAAAACATATGGGAGGGAGGAAACAAGGTTGATCAAGAAAGATTTAATCCCAACCCCACAATTACATGCCAGAAATAACCACTGAGGCCAAAGAAATTATTTTGGTCTGAAACACCCAACTGCAAAGAAATTCCCTGAGGAGTGATAGCCAAGCCCAGGTTGGACAGGGCTTGGGGCAACCTGGGAGTGTGGAAGGTGTCCCTGCCCAAGGCAGGGGGGTAGAATGAGATGACCTTAAAGGCCCCCTCTAATTCAAACCAATCTATGGTTCTGTGCTAGATAAAGAACTTTGAAAATTCTCTTTTTGTTGTTCTCTTTTTGAAAATTCTCCTTCTGTTGTTCTCTTTTTGAAAATTCTCTTTTGCAGTGTGTAGTCTCAGGATAGATCTCAGAAATGATCATAAGGAGTCACCACTCTGGCTGAGTAAGATTACTCAATATGTTCCTATTTTTTCTCTACATTTTTGGGGGAAAGTATCAGGTTTTGTTAAAAATACCAAAAATTCGCCTTTCTTTAATTCCACAGCTTTTCAAAATAGATTAAGTTCTTGCATTTTTCCTGTGTTTATTACTGAAATATTTCCCAAAGCAGTTCATTGAAATTTATCAAAGTCTGGGAGACAGAAGTATTTTAAGACAAATTATGATTATCTTCTACAACCAATGTTATTTAAAAAAAAACATTACACATGGTTAAAAAAACAGAATTAACAGCTATGTTTCCAGCCTCAGAATCTTCTGCCTGAACAAATTTGAGTAGCTTTACTTGAAGGTAAGGTCCTGCATATCTGCGTTGCCAAACCAAAAGCCTTATTCTGTAGATGCCATGAGATCCTTTCAAGAAAGGCATCATCACCTAAGGACCAAGCTGTAAAACTCAAGCAAAAGCCAAGTAAGACTTAATCTAATTCCCTTGCTAAGACAGAGACACCTAGAAATCAAGAATAATATTGAAAAATATCTAATTCGTGTTCAGATCTAAAAAAAAATCCTCTGATTCTGACAGAGAAATAGAGGGAAACTTTAACTGGAGGAGTGTTCCAAGATCATGTGCCTGGCATATAACCACAACCAGGATGAGTTCCCAGCCATGGCTTTCCCCATATTTGTGACAGCTTCGCCTTTGACTTTCTTCAGGATGATGTCACCTGTCCTCCTGCCTTCTCCTCTCATCTGAACATCGACAGAGTGTTAAGTAAGCTTCATAAAATTGCTAAGATTCTCACTTGTCCCCAAGGAGCCCACCACAGGAGACAGCCATGGTGAAAAATTTCCTAGGATCCACGAATAAACAATCTTGGTATTCCCTGCCTTCCTCAGAGATTTCTACGCCTGCCGCAGAAACGGCTTGAGCTCTGCAAACTAATTATAAAATTATTTAGTTAATAAAGGCAGGTAGGAAAGTTTCCAATTATCCCTGTGATAAAAACCCTCCTGCAGCTGTAGGATTCGTCTTACCCCGCAGCAAGGTGGGACCTGTCTCCTGTAGCTCAGGTCGTGGGGGGGGGTTGGAACCATGGAAGCAGAGAATTTTGGGCTTTCTGTACTGACAGTCACTGACCCCCAGGAAAACACTGCATTGACCTGAGGCCATGGAGAAGGCTTCCAGAATTAAGTGAACAGCGCTGGGATTGTGGGTGTGTAGTTTGAATAGAAGTGTATGATATCACAGGGGGGGAAATCTTAGAGTTCAAGGCTTTAATATGTAGTAATATATATAAAGCAAGATGGAGAATTTAGGGTGTAGGCTACTTCTTTGTTCTTCACCTTCCTCTTCACGGGTCTGGGTGGTATTTTGTAATTGGATAGAAAACTCCACATTGTGGGCCATGGTTGTTTGGTTATTGGGTTAAGAGTAAAAATAATTTAGGTGTCATTTCCTAATTGGACAGTTTGTCCTTAAAAGGCCTTGTAGTGAGATAGAGTCATTTTCTACTTTCTTAGCTAGAACTCACAGCTTGTTAGACTGTAATCTAGATAAGAATTAATAAACATCTAAGTCCAAACACAAAACATTGTCTCTCAAGCATTTAATCCCGACTCTAACTACATAAAAGAAGAGAAAAGCCACAGGAGGGTGGTGGCATTTCTGTGCAAACACACAGGACACAATCCAGATGCCTTAGAACAGGTCACAGAACCATGGAATCATGGAATGTCCTGCATTGGGAGGGACTCACAAGCTCCTGGCCCTGCACAGAACATCCGCATGGACCACACCATGAAATCCAGGCACATCTGAGGGGACCCTGGTCACTCAGCTAGCCTTAGCTCTGGCCCCAGAAGGATACTGTCCTCTCATAATCCTCTCATAGGTGATACTCCAGATAGCCCTGGACACCCCAAATGGCCATAGGTATTTATGTTTTATCTCACAGATCTCTGGGGTCTGCTGAGAGCAGGGACAGCAGTGCCCCTGAAGACACCTGTGTGCTTCCAGCCCCAAGGACACCTAGGAAGAGTCACAGAATCATAGACTCATAGAAACATAGAGCCACAAAATCACAGAATCATGAAATGGTTTGGGTTAGAAGAGACTTTTAAAGGTCATCTTGTCCAACACCCTGCCATGGGCAGAGACACCTTCCACTATCCCAGGTTTTTCCAAGCCCCATCCAATCTGGCCTTGGACACTCCCAGGGATCCAGGGGCAGCCTCAGCTGCTCTGGGCACCCTGTGCCAGGGCCTCACCCCCCCCCCCCCCCACCACAGGGGAGAATTTTTTTCTTAATATATTACCTAAGTCTACTCTCTTTCAGCTCAAAGTCATTCCCCATTGTCCTGCCACTCCAGGCTCATGTAAACAATCTTGTCCCATCTTTCTTGTAAGTTCCCTTCAGCTGCTGGAAAGCTGCAATTAGATGGTCCTGCAGCTTCTCTTCTCCAGGATGAACAATCCCATTTCTTTCAGCTTTTCCTCACAGAAGAGGTTCTCCACCCATCAGAACAGCTCCGTGGCCTCCTCTGGACTGGCTGCAGCAGCTCCACGTCCTTGTGCTGTTGGAGGCAGGGCTGGGGCAGCTCTGCAGGTGGGCTCTCACCTGGGCACAGGGGCACAGGGGCAGAATCCCCCCTGCCCCGCTGCCCATGCTGGGGATCAGCCCAGGGCACGGGGGGTTCAGGCTGGGGCAGTTCCAGCTCTCACCCACAGCACCCCCAGCTCCTTCTCTCAGCTCCTTCTCCCAGCCTGGACTGATCCCAGAGGTTGTCCCGACCCAGGTGCAGCTCCAGCACTTGGCCTGGTTAAACCTCAGGAGATTCCCATGGGCCACTTCTCCAGCCTGTCCAGGTCCCCCTGGATGCCATCCCATCCTCCAAGTGTGTCAGCTGCTCCTCTCAGCTTGGTGCCATCTGCAAATCAGCTGAGGGTGCCCTTGATCCCTCTTGCCATTAATGAAGGTATTCAATAACAGTGGTGCTCATATGGAGCCCTGAGGGATATCAGCTGTCTCTGATGTTCACTGGGACCCTGACCCATCGACCACAATCCTCTGGATGTGACCATCCTACCAATTCCTGATCCATCTAATAGTTCACCCATGGAATCCATCACTCTCCAGTTTGGAGGGAAGGATGTTAAAGCCTTGTCAAAGGCTTTGCAGAGGTTCTGATAAATGACATCTGTAGCTCTTCCCTGATCCACTGACGTAGTTACTTCATCAAAGAAAGCCACTACATTGAGTCAGACAGGATTTTTCCTTGGTGCAGCCCTGCTGTCTCAAATTGCCTCCCTGCCCTCCATGTCCCTTAGCACAGCTTCTGTTCCACAATCTCCCCAAGCACAGAGGTCAGGTTGACAGGGTGGTAATTCCCAGGGTGCTTCTTCTCCCCTTTTAAAGATGAATACTATTTTTCACTGTTTCCTGTCGCCCAGGACTTCCCAGGCACTCCAGGATGGGAGAAGCATCCTCTGGGATCAACAGTCTGATGTGGGCCAACAAGGTGTGTGACAGGCCAAGAGGCACACCCGGGAGGGACTCAAATGGCACCAGACACTCAGCTCCTAGCTGAAGGCAGCTATCTAAACTTTTAGGTGGTCCCATTAGAGAGGTCCCATCAGAGGGGTCCTGTGGTTTAAATGGGAAAACTTCCACTCTCTCCAGCACAGCCAGGACTCTACAGCACAACTGGTTTCTGCTGATTATGATGATGAAAAGAGCACAGGTGTTGCTAATGTGAAATCACACTAAGAGTTTCTTCCACACTTCCCCCGGGGAGTTTTGCTTTACCCTTGCATTTCCTATTGGGAATATGATTTTTTTCTGTCTACCTCTGTGGAAGACAGTGGTGACGTCCCCAGCTGAGGTCAGGCTACCTGGTTTTGACATATGTTAAATGACAGTGTGTCAAAGCACTAAAAATATATGTTGGCTGAAGTTTTACATGGAGTTTTACAAGGCAGTAACACAGACTACAAGCTGGTGCATTCAGGCGCCTGGGTGGGGAAATGTATGAAAAATGCATGAGAGGTTTGTGTAAGAAATGCAGCTCACTGGTGTTTCATATTCATTATACTTTTTTTTTTTTTTTCTTCAATGAAATTATCCTAAGGATTTTTTTTTTTTTTTTTGAGCTGAAAAGAAAGCACGTGCTCAGTGAGTGAGTTCAGCCACAGATTTCAGGGCCCTTAAGTACTCATTGACACAAGAGGCGACGACAGCTCTGCAGGAACCTTTATGGGTCTCTCAGGGTTGTTGGTTTTTTTAAGCCTGTGTATTATGGATTTCCACAACAGGTGTTAACAGCTCAAGGCATCTTAATGCCTGCTGGATTAAATAATGCACGTTTTTAAAATTGCATGAAGTCTCTCCCACTGGGGAAATACTATCCTTTCCGCCTTTACTTTTTAAATGCAAATAAAACATGTATTACAAAAAATTACCAAAGAAGTGGCTAAAATCCACCCCCAAAGCAGCACAGAAGCTGGAATTCTGTTGTTTAGCTCACTCTGCCTTTACCCAAGTTGTGAGGCTCCTGGGGCAGTTCAGAGCAGATAGTGAATAGTCATGACCACAAGAATGTCCAGGAAAGGTCAGTAGGGGTTACAGAGAATGGGACACTGGGATAAAATCACTGCTTAAACCAGTTAAATAAGGGTTTAAGGGTTTACATGCCCCTGCACCAGTTCAGCCAGCACAAACCAGCTCAAAGTCTGAGCCAGAGCTTTGCTGGAAGGGAAACAGGAGTGAATGAACCCACTGTTGGGAGTGGGGATATGCTGGCAGAGACAGACACAGGGACACAGCACATCCCACCTGAGCACGGCTGGTTTTGGGAGATCCCCTGGGGCTCTGAACCCTCCCCTTAGGCAGAAAAGCCCACCCTGGTGCCCCTGTGGCCCAATGGGACATGGACAGTGCAGAAGGTACAGGTCATGACATGCTCAGCATGGGCAAGAGCTGAGCCTGGCCCTGAACCTCCTCTCCCGGGAGCTAACACTCTCCTTGGACACCAGTTTTGGGAATCTCTTCTACAGCAGGTGGGGAATGCTTTTTTAAGAGTTTGGCTGGTGTTTGGGCAATAATCGTGGGTCTAAGAGCATTTATTAATGTCCTGTTGAAGTTAACAGGGAGGCACTGCTGCCCCCCCTCGCTTTTCTGATATGCAAACAGTGGTGATTAAGCACCAGATTAAACATCTTCATGAATATTTAAAAGGCTGGTTTTGAAAGTTTCCTGTCCTTTTACACTAATAGCCCCATTAAAACCTGTTTACAAGCCAGTCATGAGAGTAACTGTGTGCACTTAAAACACTGGAGAGTTCCCCAAGAGGAGTGCTTTAACCATGTGAGAATGGCAGCTGATCAATAGGGATCTTAAAGTAAGACTGTCTGCCTAAACCCAATGGAAACAATCCTCGCAATGCACAGAGAAAGAGCTGGCAAGTGCCCAACTGGTTAATTAGGGAGGCAAAACGGTAATAATAACAACTCTAATATTTGCTTTAAGGTCCAGATGTCCAAGGCCTGGGTGTCTGGCCGCCACAGCACTTCTCAGAAGCTGCCTTAAAGATGTTGATGGCAGCCAGGAAAAGGCCAGGGAAAGTTTTAAGTAAACTTAACAGCTTGCTGTTTCCTGGATCTTCTTATCTTTTACACATCAGACTCTGCACGCAGCCAAGCCTAAAAGAGGGATGCAGATAATGTATGATAGCTGTTAATCACAGGATCACAAAAGGGTTTGGGCTGCAAGGAACCTTCAAGACCTTCTTGTTGCAACCCCTTGCCATGGGCAGGGATGCCTTCCACTATCCCAAGTTGCTCCAAGCCCTATCCTTGGACACTGCCAGGGATCCAGGGGCAGCCACAGCTGCTCTGGGCACCCTGTGCCAGGGCCTCCCCACCCTCACAGCCACCAATTCCTTCCCCAGATCCCAGCTGGCCCTGCCCTCTGGCCCTGGGAAGCCATTCCCTGTGTCCTGTCCCTGCAGGCCTTGTCCCCAGCCCCTCTGCAGCTCTCCTGGAGCCCCTTGAGGCCCTGGCAGGGGCTGGGAGCTCTCCCTGGAGCTTCTATTCTCTGGGGGAACACCCCCAGCTCTCCCATCCTGTCAATAATGGATGCAATCTGCTTGTTATATTGAAGCACAACAGAATAAATGTCATTCTTAGGTGGTGTATACCCATAACAGAAGAGGTGGGCTGTTGAACCAGCGCTGTAAGGCCAAAATTTACATGCAGCACTGCCACATGTACCTGGACAGCTCTTGATCTGCTCTCTCACCATTCATCCACCATACCCCATTACTCACTGTAACATGCCACCACCACTTCACTGCCTTGTTCTGAGCCCAGAGGCTGTGAAGCAGAAGGTGTCTGAGCCCAGCACAGGATGTAGGTGCTCAAATGCTGCTAAAAACCCGAGCTTTTGTGTCTGCTTTGTGCTACTGAGTACGCTGGAAAGAAATCTATTGACATCAGTGGGTTTTGGATTAGGCTCCCGCTGTGTTATTAAGTGAATTATTAATTATTAATAATAACATAACAGAAATCACATGTTGCCTTATTCAACCATTCAATTTTGCCTTATGTGAGGGTTTTTGAAAATGCAGTCGCCGAGTTTAAATACAAGTGTGGATTGATTGTTTAGCCTCCCTGCTCATTGCCAAGGAGAGAGTATGCTTACATATGGGTGTCCAGTTTTAAATGAATATTGATTGACTGAAATTCATGCCGTCTGCTTCAGTTTAACTGTTTGGCAAAACTGGAGATGTCAATAAAACTGGATTGAATTTTGAACGGTTTAAAACTTTCTGGAGCCAAGGTAATCATGATGGAAAAAAGTAATAAAGGGCTGGAGACCTTACAAGTGTGAGGTTTTTCCTGCTGCTGTGAAGCCCTCTGGGGCTAAAGGTGTTTAGTTCCAGTGCTGAAAGACCAGCAGGGTTGCTAATGGGCCTTTCAGTTCCTTTGGCAGCAGCAAATATAAATAGGCAAAGCAGATGCTCTAACTCCTCCCTTCCTAAAACTCAGCCAAACATTTATAGTGTTGCTTCAGTTAATGAGGTTTGGGAAGCTGACACCCCATCGAGTGAGGTTGAGTGCTCGTCCAGGAGATCGAGGTTGTCCCTGTGGGACTGGCACTCACCTGTCCTGCCTGCCTGATGGGGAAAACGTGTCTGCCTTACCTGCAGCAGAAATGGGACTTGGCAGAGTGAGGACCAGAGAGGTTGGGGATGGTGGGTTTGGTGTGCAAGAGTGTCATGCAGAAACTGGGGTTTATTTCCTGAGACAGGAATTCATGGGGTAAAAGCACAGTGTGTAGTCCATGCACCTCTATTCTCACTGCATCCCAGTGCCCAAGAAACTTTTACTGCACTTTCTACTTATTTATAATCACTGTTTGTTGGTTACCTGCTTGTTAGTGGGACTGCAGTGGGCTGGAATTAAGACACTGATCCTCCAAAATTGTTACCACGTTTCTAAAGATTATCTTGAGGATTTGTCCTATGGATTAATACATTGCCCCCAGATTTATTCATGGGCAGGGCTGGTTACCTGATCCAGCACTAGAGATGCCTCCTAAAGCCCTACAGTGATGAACTGTGGGCACTTCCAGGTTTGTCCTGGGAAGAAGCTGGTAGGACAGGCAGGAAAAAATTTTAAACTTAAAGGAAGTAGGTTTAGATTGGGCATGGGGAATGAATTCCTGGCTGTGAGGGTGGGGAGGTCCTTGCACAGGGCGCCCAGAGAAACTGCAGATGGCTTGTAGGCACCTCTTCAAAAACGCCTCTCATGTCTTCTCTGCAGGTTTTGGTTTTTTCCCCTGAAAATTTGACTGTGACTTAATCACATAACAACACAGTCCATGATATCCTCACGTTTCTACTCCTGCAAAACTGGTGTCTGTGTTTATTACCTACCAATTAATTAACAACCACGAGTGAAAGCAGATAGGTAAGACTTTAATTTCTGGGCCAAACTAATCTACAGTGGTGCTTCTTTGAAATTAGTTTTGTGCTTGCTTGGTTTCTAAACATCAGCTCATCAAAGTGTGTTAGCATTGCTGTGACATGAAAATCCTTTTTTAAGGCAGCTAATATAGGAACTTACTCACAAGTTTATGCTACAAATCATTGTAATTTTTTTTACTGATGTCAAAATCAGCTGAAGATATTTTTAAGCCTCTTCTTAGTATTTTTCTGTTGTGATGAGGAGCACCCCTCTTGTGGAGGTAGAAAATTTTGCTTTCTGAGTAGCATTTTGCTATCTGAGGCTGAAAGGTCACCTGGAGACAGAGGGGTTACCACAGATAAAAGGAAGCTGAACCATAATGAGGGAGCTGGAAAAGTAGGCAGGACACAAGGAAAGAAAATTAAACTGGTTTTGCTACTGGTGAAAACTCACTAGCTCTTGAAAATTCTGTTACATCAGTGAAGTGCCAGGCTCTGGAAATGCCTAAATTATAATTATAGGGCTGGCAGCAACAAAAGAACTGTCAAGGTCGGAGTAGAGGTGGTTAAGTGAGCTGATGTCAGGGAAGAAGCCTTCAGCTTGCCTGAGTGAGTGGCCCCAACCCCAGCAGGAGGTGTTGGGAGCATCACGCAGAAAAACCACAGAATCATTTATGTCAGAAAAGATCTCTAAGTTCATCATGTCCAACCATTCCCCCAAGCTCACCATTAATCCATGTCCCCAAGTGCCAATCACTCCAGGAATGGGGACTCCACCACTTCCCTGGGCAGCCTGTGGAGCTGGACAACCCTTTACATGAAGTAATTTTCCCTGACATCCCATCTAAACCTCTCCTGGCACAACTTGAGGCCATATCCTCCTTTTGTGTTAGGTGCAGGTGCCATAAAATTTCCTGCTGCCTGTTTTGAAAATCTCCTGTGTCCATTGTAAAGATTAACTCCATTGAGTTGTTGCAATGTTTTTAATTTTGACAAAATGATAGAAGCATATTCCTTTGAATCATAGAATAGTTTCGGTTGAAAGAGACATTAAAGGCCATCTTATTTCAACCCCATGTCATGGGCAGGGACAACTTCTACTAGACCAGGTTGCTCAAAGCCTCATCCAGCCTGGCCTTGAATTTTTCCAAAATGCATCCAAATTTATGAAAGGAATGTGTCAGAAGGTGGACTGGTCTTATGGTGAGTGAAATTAAAATTTGGATGGCAAGGGGGAAAGACTGGCAAAAATCTCTTGTCCTGATGAGTCTGGAATTATCTGAATCAAACTGTGAAGTTACTCCATAGTTTCCAAATTTTGGGGAGTCTTCCTTTTTATGCAGCTTTTCAGAGATGCTTTTAGCTATGGTATTTGATTATTTATTTCTTTTCATCTACATTATGAAAGAGTGAGAATGAAGGCTGGGGTATGTTTGAATTTTTAGCTCAACTACATTTTATAAAACCTCTCTGAGATGCTGGTAGATGAATGATGTTCCCTAAACACATTCACATACCCACACATCCTTTTCAGGTGCATAAATTGAGGCTTGAAGAAGAGGTCGTATTTTTCCAACTTAGGTATGTCAAGTGAGAAATCCCAATCCAAAGGAGATTGATTTTCAAAAATGCCCAGTCTGGACAGATGAGCAGCACACCAGATTACTCACAGGGCACTCTTATTTGAGAGCTTATCTTTAAAATGTTGGTCTATAAATGGTACTCTGCAAGTTCATGCTGTGATTCATCGTGCTAAGGGGTAAAATTCCAGGTTTCTGGATGTGCTCTGGCAGGATCATACTGCTGCACCTTACCCCATTGATATGGTTATTTGAGGAGCAATTTCAGAGATTCTGTTATTGTGACAATTGGGATGTTTGGCACAAGTATCTGCTCAGAGAAGACTGCTCTGACCTGGGGAATCTCACCTCAGAGGCACCAGGGAGCCACTTGTGATGTCCTTCTTAGAGGGGTTAGAAATAGATGATCTTCCAGGTCCTTTCCAAACCATTCTGTGGTTCTGCAGTATTGGTCATGAAAAGCAATTTATGGAGCTTTAACCCCTGAGTCCTACAGCCACTGATTTCAGAAAGAAAAATAATCCCCTTGATTTTTAAAACAGCTGCTTAAAAAAAGGTAAGGAACCTGATATAGTTACCTCATATGCTGAAATAACAAATCAGCTGTTTGAAACGGCTTTTTGGGAAGAGAGAATTGAGACCTTCCTGTGCCTGCTCCAGCTGCTCTCCTCAATTCACCCAGCACCGCTGAAAGTGGAGGACCATTATCTCAGCAACATTGCAATGTCCTGATAAATACCCTAACAACATTGCTTGCACCTACAACCCTCGTAAGGCTGACGACACTTCCTCAGCCAGTAGAAGGGGCTTTGCTCCTTGAAAGACAACCTTGCTTTTGTAAATTTGTCCTAGATTGCTGGGCGCTGAGTGGCTGTGGGGTTTGGGTTTGCCGTCCTATTTCAACTGTGAAGGTGCAGCACTGAGTTCTCCCCCAGCCAGCTGATCCTGCTGTTCCTTTAGCTCCCAGTTTAACTTCAATGGGAGTCCCAGGTGCACAGAGGAGAAGCTTTAATGGATTAAACAAATAGAGCAAAGTCAAACAGAGCATGCATCTGTAATGTGCACGTACCTGGATTTGTACACACAGAGGTACAGAGAGGGAGAAAAACAATTAAAAAAAAAAAAAAAAAACTTTTGGGAAAGGTTTCCTTCAAAAAGCTGAGCTCCGTGCAGCAGCACAGTTTATATATCTCTCATTTCTGCATCATTTCTGTGCCGTGGTCAAAGAGTATTAGAGGATACATTTCTGTTCTAAATTACATCTGGGTAAATCCAGAGGAATTCCCCTGAGACACGTTTACCTCTAAGATTTTGCCTACATGGGGACACTCAGGAAAATAACCCAAATTAGCTGAAGGTGAGAATTTAAAAGTGGATTAATTAAACTGCGTGAAACCCCTGTGAAGGTTGTTCTTATTCAGAATTCAGGTGGTCTTCATTCAATTTAATTTAATTCACTTTGGAAATTAATTCAGATTAATTGTCCTAACAGTTTTTATGTACCTATTCTAGATTAACACTGGGGTAATAAAATGAATTGTAGCCCACTGGCTTCAAGATTATTTTTAGATTTATACCAAGAGGCTCTGGAGGAAGATTGTCCCCTGGGTGTCCAGAAGCCAGTGCTTTGCTAGTCAAGACAAAGGACTGGGACATATTTTGGAAGTAGATAAGCAATATTTTTTTAGCTTTTGGAGCGATTTTTTAAAAGATCTGATAATAAAAGGAAGGTGACAAAGGCAACACAGCAACAGGTTAAATATCTCTGCTTTTGATCCCTGAGCAGGGTGCCCACAGACTTGCCTTCCATTGGGGTCAGATCCTGCGTGTATGATTTTCTTTCTTGGTGGGGAAAAAAAAATTCTTTGACATCAAGAGGAACAACATTCAAATCTCTTAATTCCAGACAATCCGATTTTACAAGCCTGGAGCCAAATGAAAATCAAGACTATGGCAGAGAGGGCCCGCGATGTGAAAAAGGAAAAACTGCTATAAAGAGATAACTGTTCCCGGTCTGCTCCCCAAAGGAGATGACTCTTATTAAGGGTTACTTCTTGAGATGTCTGCCTAAAGGCTTCTTCAGAAGGGATTTAGTCGTTTACAACCCAGATCTGAAGTTTGGAGCCTCCTTTTTACTGCTTGGTACCTCAGGGGTCCTGAACCTGCCTCCTTCTATGAGCTGGAGCTGAGCTTGGGCAGGGGCGACAGCAGAGGTGACAAGTGCCCGTGCTAGGCTGGGGACACTGCAAGGAGCCCAGACAAGGAGAGAGGAGAGAGAAAATAAGGACTTCTGAATCTGTCCGGGATCAGATAGATACCTGTGGTCAGGCAAACAAATAAAGAAATGAAACCCTAAACAATAAACAACCCCCACAAACTTCTTTCTGAAAGATTTTTTGCAGTGTTGTCTGCGTTTCTCTGAAGCACCTGGCAGTAGTGAAGGGAGATGAGACCAAACCTCCTCCTGTCTGCTAAATACTTTTGCATATTCAGATTTTAAATGTCAAAGGTAGCTAAAAATAAAGGAAGAAATGAAAAGAAACTTTCATAGATCTAGAAAAAAATAAACGCAACCTCCAGCCTGTTGGAGCTGTGCTAAAATGATCATAATGCAAACACTTAAAAAGCAGCGATTCTAGTGGCGTGGAATTTGGGGAAGCTTTGGGGGCGTCCAGCCCGGACCGCCAAACATTACAATTTGAAAGAAAAATGCTTAAATCCTTAACGGGACAGTAGCTGCAGCGGGGAAACCCTAAATCCCCGCACCGCCGCCGTCATCCTCGGGACGTGCGGGACACTGCGGCTGGAAAGAAAAGCCGAGGAAGGGAAAGGAAGGGCTCCCCCCGACCCGCTTTGCTGCGGTGCCCCCCGCAGCAGCCGCCGCACCGGGAGGAGAGGCGCGGAGAGACGCGCAGGGCGCCGCGGAGCGGGGTGAGCCCCGGCCGGCCAGGGAGAGCTTTTGCGGGGCATCTCCCACCGATATCCCCGAGGATATTTTGGGGGGCGTTCTCGCACGGCCACTCCCGGCATCCAGCAGCGCCCCGGCTCCCCTCCAGCTCCGCGGGGCGGACAGGCAAGACCCGGCTCTGCAGACCCCTGGGTCCACTCATCAAACCAAATCTGCTTCTCGGGCAAATTTGACCTGTTTCTTGGCCCAGATACGTTTCAAACACTTTCGCCGTTATTTTATTTTATTGGTTTTGGGTTTTGTTAAGACGGGGCGCGGATATCCCGCAGTCCCGAGTGTGTCCCTCCGCCGGCCCATAAATCGGTCCGGCTTCTCCCGAGGGAAGAAGGACAGGGGGTCCCGGGTAACTTCAGCGCTCCTTTCCTCTTCCCCAGCCGGACACCTTCAGGTCCCCTTCACCTAAGAGGGTATCCCACAGCAGCTGGGACAACAGGTGATCTCCCTTTGGGGTCTGGGAGTCCCCTTTTCTGGGAGAGGACGGACACGCACGGCCACTCTCCCATCCTCAAATACGCCGGGATGTACACAGCGCGTAACCGCACAAGCTTCGGAACTCCTCGCAGCCAGCTAAAGGCTGTTCTCTTAATGAATTACTAATGAGTTAAAATTGGACAGCCGGCTTAATTAAAGCGTAGAGGCAATGTGTTTACCACATTGTAATTGAACTCATTAGGGCTCCGGCTTTGTGTTTTTAAGCAGCCGCCTTGTTCCGCACGTCGAGTGATCTGCGGGAAGCGTTTTGCTGGGGACGGGGGCTCTGCGGGAGTGCGAGGGCTTAGAGGAGGTGTCAGTGCCCCCCACACACCCCTTAATCTCCCTCAGGGGCTCGTGCTTGTGGGGACACCCTTCCCGCTGTCCCTCAAAGCACTCACAATTTGGGGGGCGGGGGGGCTTGCCCGCGTTTCTTTTTTTTTTTTTTTTTTTTTTTTTTTGGCCGGGAAAGCGGGAACCGGCAAAGGAAATTTTGGGGGAAGAGGGGAAGTTTAGCGTGGGGGGGGGAGCTTGGGAAGCCGAGTCCACCCCTGCAACAGGGTCCCTCTTGCCCCCCCTCCAGGCGGGGGGAATGTGGGGGGTACCCTCCTCCCATCCTCCGCAGCCGTCGGGGCGGACCTGCCCCGGGGTAGCGGCGGGGCGGGGGCGGCCGCGGTTCTCCCCCCAGCGAGGGGAGGGGGCCGGGGAAGGGGGCGGCTTCCCCGCACCGCTTGCAAGGCGCTGCCTGGCTGCTAGAAGGCGTCCGAGACCCGACCCACCCGCGGCACGGCAGCCGCGGCAGACGCGGGAGCCAAACTTGGGCGCCGCGGAGCTGCCGCGGAACGGGAGCGGCCCCGCGCCGGCCGCACGCCCGGAGAGCCCATGGAGCCCGGGTGTCCAGGTAAGCCTGCGGCTGGGGTGAGCGGGAACCTTTGGATTGGGGTGTCACCGTGCCTTCCCGGACTGAATAGCGATGTCGCACGCTGTCGCGATAGGTCGCAGGGTCGCGCTTGGCCGCCGCGGGGAGGGGAGAGGAAGGCGGCTGTTGGTTGCCTGGTGGGATGTGGCTGGGAGAGAGGAGCCCCCCGCGAGTTTGGGCTGCCGCGGAGGCGAAGGGGCGATGGTTTGGGGACGCGCCACTCGTCCCTTCCGGATGCGCGGCTCCTCGTTCCCGCGTCTCTTATACATATGCATACTTCTACACATATATAGTTATTAATTTTCCTTACGATTCGTGGACTTCGGGCCAGGCGTGGAGATGGGAAGGGGCGAGCAGAGCTGGCTGGTCCCCAAGTCCGAAGCGGGGACCTCTCGGCCCCTTGGGGAAGGCACGGAGCACTCGGCCCCCGCGCAGCGCTGCGCGTCCTGCCGGCACCGGGATGCGGAGATGTGGGTGTGCGCCTCTGCCCCAGACTGGTGGGCTTTTCCCCCATGGAACAACCCTCCTTGCCTGGGAAGGGGCTGATTTTGCAGGAGAGGTGGGATGAGAGGCGACCACCAGCCTGTGAGAGGCGTCTCCTCCGGTTAAGCAGCGGCTCTGATGTTTAAAAGCCGAGATGTGGAAAAATAGATACTTTAGATTATTATTAATCGGTATTTTTTTACCGGGTGCAGCTCCAAAGCTTTGGGGGTCCCCGAGCTGGAGCCGAAGCGGGGAGCCCTCGGGGAAACCCTTTTCCCCGCCCTCCAAGCCCTTCCCGTGTGTTGCCTGCTTGTTGCGCAGCTCCTGCCCGAAACAGGAGCTCATCCCGCTCGGTACAGCCCTTTGGAGACATCCATATGGACCTGGCTTTAGGAAAGAGAGCCTGTAGTAAAATCCTGTACTGTACAAGTCGCTTTTTTTTTTTTTTTTTTTTTTTTTTTTTAATGATAATCCTGAAATCATATTAAGGGGTAAGGGAACGAGAGGAATGCGGTGGTAAGGGAAGAGGGAAGAAGTTGGTTTTGGGTGTAGAGGGAGGGAAGGTGACAAGCCAGACCCCGAAGTGGGTAATGGGAACTGTCAAAGAGTACAGAAGCGTAAAAGCCAAACACTCCCAATCCCCATAGGTTGTTTATTCCTCGTAAAATACAACTCTACATAGCAGGAAGTTACTGCAAACATTTATCAATAATGAATGAATCTCCTGTAATAAAATACACTCATAATTAGCTACAGTCAAGTACGTGCATTATGCCAAGGCTTTTGCAACTCTTTGTTGAAAATCCGACTTAGATAAATCCTCTTAAACAGCCTTTTAGGAAGGAAAATAATTAAATAAATGAAAACCAGGAGCAAACCACCACCCAGCATCTCTCCTCCTTTTCTGCCGTTTCTGAAACCAAAACCGTAACTACTCCTGAAATATAACGGAAAAGTCTTTGGTGAATTCAGAAGAGTCATTAACATTCAGCTTTAAGTGAATGTTAACAGTAAATAAAGAAATCTCTTGATTGTAATAGTTGCAACAAAGCAATAATAAACCAGTGGGCGGTCATCAGTAATGATAAATGTATCATTATTACTGCGTGTTGGGGAGCAGGGTTTGGAAAGTACTTCAGACTTTTTAGTGGCAAGCTTGGTGGCAATTCGTTTCTTAGCCTGGGAAAAGAAGGGGGGGCCGGGGAGCGCCATATAATTTTATACACAATTTAGGTGAAAATAAATTTAAATCTGTATATTACATTTTTAATTTCAAGATAGTAATTAAAGCTGGTTCATTATATCTCCTCTGAAAGTCTCTGTGCTCATCTTAATTGCCTGTTTGTACAATCTGCTTTCTAAGACACCCAAGGTTACTGGGTTCTGAAAGACGCAAAATTGAATTATTTACTGACGTGATGACTCTTCGTCACGTTTCTCTCGGAAGTTTGGGATCGCTGCTCCCCATCACAGCCCGACTGGGGCCCTGCTTCGCCGCCGTGGAAATTTGTTGCTCGTTTAAATACTTCGGAGCAGGCACGTTTCTGATGCAAGATGTTCAGAGCTCTTTAATTTATGCGTTTGGAGAAAAAAAAAATCAATAGCTGAAGTGGCTTTTTTTTTCGTTTGGGATCTTTTTTTCACCCTCCTCCCCCCCACCTCTTCCTAGTCCACCACCCCCTGGGGTGTTAATTCACGCACACCTAAACTTGCAGCTCTTTCCTCCCTGCCACCCCATCCTCAGACAGAACAGAAACAACCACCCTCGTGTTTTTTAAGAGCTGAGCGAAGGGTTGGGGAGCGCCCATCTCCTCCCGGCCTGCCAGTCCCTTCGCGAAAGATAGAATAAAATGATAAATCGCTTTTATTTTTAGAGGTGCTGTTTCTATCGGGTGAGTGATGCTGGCGGGCAGCCTTCCCCCGGCGGGGTATCCGCGCCTCCCGGCCGAGGTCTGCACGTACCTTCGGCGAGGACCACCTCGCGTTTGGATCGCTCCGAGCGGATTAAACTGAGAATTTAAGAGACCTCCATCAGACAAAAGGTGCCGTTCTCGGTTCCTTCCCTTCAGCCGACGTGCTGGTTTTCAGCTACCGGTGGGGTAAAAAAAAAGCGATATAAAAATGCCCCGTCCCTGAACTCTCCTGGTGTCTTTCGAGAGCCAAGAGAAGATCTCGTTGAGTCCTTTCCTCCCTCGTTATCACGAATATAGAAACATCTTTCCGAGGCGTCCTTTTGCCACTGAAAAAACTCCACCTAGAGATCTCTGCCCTTTTGTTGTGTCTAGCTGGGTTATTCAAGAGCAGAGACAAAAGCCCGAAGTGATGTGATCTAAATGAGCTCCGGGGTTTTCCAGATGGGACCACCTCTATTCCAAATGCCCTTTCTGCTTAATATAATAAAGTGCGATTAAAAAAAAATGCTACTTAGGAAAGAGCTTCGCTCTAGACGAAGCAATGCAAGTGAAATCTACACAGAAGTATTTTTTTAAAAAAACCAGCCCAAACTTCTCTGTCTAAATTTTGCTAGGAAAAGAGGTTTTATAACAATACCTTGTGTGTCTGCTACTTACGCTGCTGGAAGTTTCAATGGGATGTGAAGGGAATGGATTCGCGCCGGGGGTGGCTTTCTTTGTGGGTTTTTTTAAAACGCACCAAGGTTATCTGGCTTCTCGTGGCCTCTCTGCTACAATACTTAAGCGCTCTGGAAGTAAATAAAGGCCATGAGGGTGGGTCGGGGTGGTTTAAACTTGGCCACTTCTCCCCGCTGCTCGTTTCCGCACGCAGCGATCCGCGGCGGAGCTGCTGTCGCCCCCCGCTCGGCCGCTCCGAGGCAGAATCGCGACAGAGAAGGGAAGAAGTGAAAGTGGACAGGAGTGGCCCCTGCTCAGCCCTCACAGCCTTCTGTGAGAAGTTTGACCACCTTCTCCACTCTTTTGCTGGGAGGTGGCTCCGAGTCAAATGGCGACAGCAAACAACGAAACGAACGGGAGAAACTGGAGTGGACGCCAGGAGAGGAGGCCAGATCTGCACCTACCCGTGGGGGGGAGTGTGGACACCCCACCTCTAGCGGGAATTCCCTTCTGCCCCTCGTCGTGGTCAGAGCGGGCTCCGTCCCACCCGCGGAGACCCCGATGGGGTCGGCGGCGGCCGGAGCAGCCCCGCCGGGCCTCGCCCTCCTGGGGACACCTGCGGGATCCTCCCGGCCGCTGTGCGGGCCAGCTTTTCCCTGCCAAAACACCCCTGCTATGCCCCTACTGAGGTCGTGCTGCCCCATGAGGCTTCCCAACAAGCTCAAGTAAGAAAAAAGTAGAGAACGGTGTATTCTTGCCCGCTCCCCCATGATGCTGGAGTGGGCCGATTTCTGCCCCAAATTCGGTGGCTCTTGCACCTCTTCCCTCCGCGGGAGCCGAGACATCTCGGCCCGTGGCTTTGAGTTTTCCCTTTAAAGGGATGGAAGGAGCCACTCCGTTTTTACAACGGAATTCAGGAGGGTCAACACCAAGCAGGTGACAAAAAGAAAAAAGAAAAAAGAAAGAAAAAAAAATAAAATGGGAAAATATCACTTCAGTTTTACTTTTCGTTTAGTCACCACAAAGTGAAACGTAGTCGCTGGCTAGCGACGACCCTGTCCCGAGCCTGAGTTTTCCGGCTCTCCTTTCTCTGAAGGTGTTTTGCAAAACCCTCTCAAATCCCTTTCGCCTTCTGGAAGCGCTTCTCGTCCTCTTCCAACGCCGGGCTCAGAGCCTGGGGCGAAGTTGCCCATCCCCGGTTCTCCCGGGAATGGTCTGGGAAGAGCCGCCGGGTGACCACGGGAGAGGGGAGCGGTCTCCCCGGCGGCAGCTGCGGGGATGCGGGCACCGAGCATCCGCAGGACCCAGCGGCTTCTCCCCAAAATCCCCCGTCCCTCCTGGCGCCGACCTGGGAGCGAAGACAGGAGGGGAGATTTTCTCCGCGGCGCGGTAATAGATCATACAATGTGTGACACGGGTTTAACCAATAAAACAATTTGAATCAATTAGCTGACGGAGGAGAGTTTTGAAGTGTAAAATTCATGTCAGTCTGGCTAGGAAGCATTGATTAAAATGTCACCAATGTGAGGCTTATAGCCATTGCTCACACGAAAGCAGCAGGCTCCGTGCAGAAGAGGATCGGGAAAAAGTAGGAGGGAGGGGAAAGGGGGAAGTCTCCCTATGACAGCTGTGACATGGGGAAGAGCAAGGTTTAATAAGAAGTGACAGAAGTAATAAGGAGAGGTGTGATTATGATACTATTCTTATTCTTATTCTTACTATTACTATTATTATTATTATTATTATTATTATTATTATTATTATTATTACTGTTACTACTAGCGAGGACCCGAGCAATACCAGGGTAGAGAAGAGAAGATCTGAGCTTTAGTGTGGATGTCCCGGTGTAGGGATTTCCGTCTGGAACTATGATGCCCGAGGAAAAAAATCAGACAAACAAAATTTAAAATAAAAAAAAAAAATCACCAAGTTTTCGTAGCTAAATGTGCAGAAATATTACGTACTGCTCATGTGCATGAAGAAAAAGAGAGAGATACAAATATTTTTGTAAAAGGAAAATAAATCAGAAGGGTATTAGGAAACACTTGACGGTCCAGTTGTCGCCCCTTTTTGGCTAGGAATGAGTTTTTAATTTTCCCGGGTTTTAGCAGTTTTTCTGCAGTTTTCCTCGGTGGAAAGCAGCGGCGTTGAGCGGTATTGGCCTCCTGCCTTGGGGCGGGCGGGCCGAGGCGGGGTGGCCTCGTCCTCTCCCAGCTCTGCACAGAGAAGCAGTTGGGACCCACAACCTTTTGGAGGTGATCTGTGGGAGTAAAAAAAAAAAAAAAAAAAAAAAAAAAAAAAAAAAAAGCGGAACTGCTACTGTGCTGCAGTCTATTTTAGTCTATTTGATGGGAGGGTTTTTTTGTTTTCTTTTTTCCTTAGCTGGGGGCATAAACCAATTGGGGGGAACGGAGAGGAGTTTACAAAAACCCAAGCAGAACATATTTGCGCCGTCTTTGTGGGAGCGAGAATCTGGGTCCGAGTGCTCGTGAAAGCGGTTCTGGTGAATGAGTCCGGCGTATTTGGGAATGGCAGTGAGGACACAGAAGATGATCGTGCCCGTGAAGACACGGCTGTGGCGAGAAATCAACTTTTCCCCTCTTTCTCCTCCCCTACCGTGTAATTTCTCCCGATCCCTTAAAAACACCGTTTCCGAAAAGACGCGGGGCACAGGGAGAATATCCAGCTTCTTGGGAAGCGATTTGTCTCCGACCGCGAAGGGGCGGAGGGAGGAGGGAAAGGCGAAGAAGGCAAAAGAGAAAAAAATAAATAAAAAGAAAAGGGAAAAAAAAAAAAAAAGCCGAATCGCATTCCACCTTCCACCGTTCCCAACCTTTCGCCGGGAAACCGTGCGCGGAGCGGGGGCAGCGCTCGGGGGGGCGGCGGCGGGAGGCCGGGCCCCGACGGGGCGCCCGCATCCCCATCCCGGGGAGGAGGGAGAGAGGCGCGGGGGAGGCAGAGAGACAGAAAGAGAGGGAGGACGAGAGGGAAGGGGAGCCGCCCCCAGTCCCGCTCGCCACCCACCGACCGGGGAGGGGGCGTGCGGTGGGTCCGGCCCCGTCCGCGCCCCCGGGCCGCTGACGTCAGCGCGCCCACGGGGGCCGCCGCACCGGGGGCGGGGGTCTGTCCGGCCGCGCGGCTCCGCGGCGGCGGGCGCGGGGATGCGCTTCCCTCCCTCCCTCCCGGCGCCTGCTGGAGGAGGAGGAGGAGGAGGAAGGTCCGGCGGAGGCACGGCCGGAGCGCAGCCGAGGAGGTAACGGGCGCCGGGCGGGGAGGATGCCCGGGGTAGCAGCGGGGAGCAGCGAAACTTTGGGTTTGGTTTTTTGTTGGTTTTTTTTTTACTCCGCTCCTCTTCCGTGCTTTCCCCATCCCGCGGACCTCTCCTCGGTCGCCCCGTGCTCCGCGTGGAGCCGTCCCGGGTGGCGGCGGGTTTGCAGGACGGGCACACGGACACGCGTCCCTGCTGCGTGTTTGGGGTCGGAGCGCCCGTGGGTTCGGGATTCTTCCGAACGGGGACGGCTCGCTCGGGTACCGCCGTCTCCACGCCCGCGGCGGGATGCGCACGTCGGAGAGCCGGGATGCGCGGGGCCGGACAGCTCCGGGGACACCCCCGGCGAGGACCGAGGAGGTTTGGGGGATTCGGGGTCGCTGAGCAAACCTCCCCAAGGGTAGTGCCTCTCCATGCCGGCAGACAGGAGGAGCGGGGGGAGGAGGAGGGTGCGTGCGGCGGGAACCTCCCGTCCCTGTGAGTGCTCGGCTGACGGCGCTGTGTCTCTGTCCCCCTCCCCTCCCGCAGCTAGAGCAGAGCAGCCCCCCCGGCGCTGAGACCATGGCGACCAGCCCGTTGCCCGGCCCCACCGATATCCTGCTGCCGTCGCCTTCCAGCGCGTACCCTCCGGACCCCATGAACCAGCCGAGGGCCGGCCACGCCGCCATGAAGCCCAACCAGGTGGGGCAGGTGATCCTCTACGGCATCCCGATCGTCTCCCTGGTCATCGACGGGCAGGAGCGGCTGTGCCTGGCGCAGATCTCCAACACCCTCCTTAAAAACTTCAGCTACAACGAGATCCACAACCGGCGGGTGGCCCTGGGCATCACCTGCGTGCAGTGCACGCCGGTGCAGCTGGAGATCCTGCGGCGGGCCGGGGCCATGCCCATCTCCTCCCGCCGCTGCGGCATGATCACCAAGAGGGAGGCAGAGCGGCTCTGCAAGTCCTTCCTGGGGGAGAACCGGCCCCCCAAACTGCCGGATAACTTCGCCTTCGACGTGTCCCACGAGTGCGCCTGGGGATGCCGCGGGAGCTTCATCCCGGCCCGCTACAACAGCTCCCGGGCCAAGTGCATCAAGTGCAGCTACTGCAGCATGTACTTCTCGCCCAATAAGTTCATCTTCC